>NC_069725.1:22696066-22706066 GCF_027358585.1 Pangasianodon hypophthalmus
CATCTCAGTCTAGCAGAGGATTGCATGAACAAGTTCCAGAGCTCAGTGGAGAAGCTGTGCAAAGCGGAGCAGGTACAGCGGAAATACCGGTGTTGGAAAATTGCCCATCGCTTTTTTTTTTTTTTAATTTAAATAAATATTTACTGCTACTGCAGAAACACAAACACAAAACTGCAAATAAATCACTGAAACAGCTATGGCATAAAAACATGACAAAATAAACCTTTAAGATTTAAGAAGTAATTTCAATATCTGTTTTTTTTTTTTTTTTTTTTGGTTGCTGTTTGTTTTTAAAATGAGGTAGGAGGTTAAATTATGTGGGATTTTGGGATAGCAGGTGGGCAGGAGACAAAAAGGAAATTATAAGCGGCAGCCATGTAGTTCTGACCAATCGGGGCCAGCTGCTGCTGTCAATAATACAATAATTAAAGGTAGTTCTGTCTTCTGTATATGTCATATACCCAAAAAAACAGCATGCTAAGGACCCAGTCTAATGAACATTTTTAACTTAATCCAGTCTTACTAAATCCTGCAGTTGAGTTAATCTGAGTTTGTCCTCACTGTACATTTCTGTGCCTGTAGGATCTTGCCGTTGGTTCTGACGTAGAAGGTCAGAAGGTGAAAGACCCCATGAGGACGCTGCTGCCCATCCTGCTGCACCCGCACAGCACCCACGATAAGATCCGTGCCGTGCTGCTCTACATTTTCAGCCTCAACGGTGCGTCGTCTCGCCGTAAAAGCCGTATTCTCACTCTTAATTTACTGCTTTCCACCCAACACATTTGCTTTTACCTTTACATTTTACAAATGGCCAAAAAGAGCTTAAAAGCTTTTTTTTTCCCCTCAAAGAACAGCTGTAATGTTAAAGTGATGTCATTTTTCAAAGTAGGAGCTTTTGAGATTTTTTTTTTTTTTTTTTTTAATAAAATCAATTCACAGGAATTCAGAAACCTGTTACCACTTAGTCTTGAATGCCACATAAGATTAATACTCTAACACATGTCTGATATGCCACTCAAGTTTATACACCCCTGCTTATAGAAGTTTTTATTTTAGAATAATTGGGAAGATATTAACGCCACGAAATAATAACACAAATGGAATTATGCAGTGAACCAAGAAACTGTTTTAAACAAGTTAAAATCATTTTATATTTTAAATTATTCAAGTATTCCTGATGAAGCTTTGCCCACACACACTGGTTGTATTTTCTCAACCTGCTTCATGAGGGACTTTCCCTGAGGGGGCTTTCCTTAAACTTCCCAAATTAGCTGAGCTCCTCACTGCTTTTCCTGAGATATTTGAGGGGAAAATGTAATGCTAAGTAAAAATAAGTCATTAAAAATTGGAATTCATTCATTAACATTATATATATATTGAAGGTGATGAAAAATATATAATTAATCAAGTGTACCACACATGTTTGATATTGAAGTGCTGTTATATTTAAACTTTTTTTTTTTTTTTTTTCCTGTGTCTGTGATTTTCCGAGAGCAGGGACGACAGAGGAGAACCTGAATAAGTTAATTCAGCATGTGAAGATTGAGGCGGAGCCGGAGTACATCACCAACTGGAAAGAGTTAGGGGTGCCTATCATCAGCTCGGTGAGAGAGGCTAGCTCTTTTCTAACAGACAATAAAATTGGATTTCCCGAATGCAGATTCTCTTCACATACGCGTTTCTGTTTCTGCAGTCGAGTCTGTTCTCTTTCCGGAAGCCGTCTAGAAGAGATCGCTCCCAGGAGGAGACATACAACCTCTCAAGATGGACACCAGTTATCAAGGACGTGATGGAGGTGAGCTATACGCCATTCTCAACACCAATCTCCTACTCTGGTTTTTATAATCAGCAAGTAGAACAGCGTAAACTCCTCTGTCCTGTGTTGGAAAACTTCCCGACTGACAGACTGCAGACTCCTTACCAAAAAAAAGAATAACAGTAATGTATTAATAAAAATTCTGTAATTTGCACCTGCACTACTGTCAGGGCTGCTGTTATAGAAAATGAATCAACACCTTCTGACCAATCAGAATCGAGAATTCGGCGGCGCTATGGTGTAAATGTTAAAGTAAGAAAGATTAGAGCATGCTTTATTGAAGCCCAGTGTTGCATACGATTGGCCAGAGATGTGAGGTTGGCGCTGACCACCTGCTGACCTCACTCCTTCGTGTGTGTGTGTGTGACAGGATGTGGTGGAAAATAAGTTGGACACAAAAGAGTGGCCGCACCTGTCCGAGTGTCCCTCTGCGTGGAATGGATCCCGAGCTGTGAGGTAAGCCAGAGACCAGTCATCATGAATCCATGCTTTCCCACCATAAATAAAGTCCAAATTCCACACACATTATAGGGAAAGTACATTAATCATTCATATAAAACAGGGGGATTTAGATACAATTTATATAACTTCAGTTTCATAAAATTATTTGCATACAAAGGTTGAGATAGTCAGGTTTTTTTTTTCTTTTTTCATATGTTGTTAAGCTCTGATAAAGTCCACGACCCTGTTCTAAGATTAGGTTTCATATGTATGAGGACATTCATTAGTGCAAAAGGCAGAAACTAATATTAAACCAGCATTTTTATTACAAGAAATCTGTAAGTGTGCTCAAGTACATCTCTTTCATTCTCTCCCTCATGCCCACAGAGTTGTGAGGTAAGGTTTCATAGATCATATACATATGTAGAGGTGTGACCATAGGCATGTAAACCAGCCAGTGTGAATTGTTCCAATTTTGTCCCAATACCAGTTTAAGCAGCAAAACTATCAATAAGGAAGATTATTCGCTAATAGAATTTTGTATGATGAACATGAAGCATCACTTTAGTTTTAGCATTCAGCACAAAAACAGGATAGAACCTTAATACTAGGCAATTTTGTCAGCCCACCAATGTGTCCATTGTCGTGTGTTACACAGACACAATTTTTGTCTGTGTAACCCTATAACCTATATCACATTTATGGTATATTAATGTCCGTGAGAAGAGATTGGTTCCACGGTTCTACTTGGTTTATCAATGAATTAAAATGTTCTGATTCTCCCTCATAATCATCCCTTTCCTTAGCGCAAGGCAGAAACATAAGCTGAGCTCCCCGGACGACCACAGGAGTGGCTCCCGCCTCATCATCTTCATCCTGGGCGGAGTCTGCTACTCAGAGATGCGCTGTGCCTACGAGGTCACCAAAGCCACCAAGTCCTGCGAGGTCATCATCGGTGAGTACATACAGTCTGTCCTGAAGTGTTTTATTCCTCGTATACCACAGCAATTCGCCAACACTGATCGTTTTTATTTATTTATTACATTTATTACAGCACATAACACTTCTAATTGCTGTGGTGTAAGAGAAATAAAACACATCAGGGCATGCTGAAAATAATCAACGTTATGGTGGTAAGAGTAACTCCACTTTGTGTCGGGTCATATCACATCACCCTGTTGTTGATTAGTTTCTTATAACAGCATGACGTGGAGTGTTTTATTCCTTACTTCAAGAATATGTTTAATCCCTTTAAGCCTTTAAAGTTTTGGCTTATTCAGGTGTTTGTGTTAAAGTATATTATTCAGTATTAAAAGTGAAATTAATGGAAGTAAAGGTACGTAGTTACAAGAGTCATGAGAGTTTTGTTTTTTTTTTTCCCTCTTGGTCCGTCTCTGCAGGTTCCACTCACGTCCTGACTCCCACTAGCCTACTGGAGAGCATTCGAGACCTGAGCAAAAAACCCATGGAGACTTTCACAGTAGTGGACGAGAAAGCCAGCTGCTGAGCGTCAGGACATTGAAAACCCTCACACTCTCTCTTCTCCTCATCCTCCTCATCCTCCTCATCCTCCTCCTGCCTTAATCTAACCCTGTCTTTCTCCAAAGCACTCAGCGTCTCTGTTAGAGGATTGAAGGGAACTCAGATGTGATCAGTTTTACGGGCCTCCCCCAGTTCTGTTACAGGCTACACACCTGGGACAGGTAAATGCGAGCGGTTAGACTACCTGCCTCAGGTGTGTGAGGCTCTAATAGAGGAAATGAACAGACTGGAAGGGGAGTACTGGACCTCTTCATACAGCTTGAACAAACGGCAGACTCTGATGGTTGAAGATGATTCCAGATGTGATAGTTTCTATGAGAAACATCAGGTTTCTGATTGGGTTAATGTTGTTCAGGTTGTGTGAAGATGGCCATTAAAGGGATCGAGCCAATGCACGCTATTTTCCTCGGGGTCTGACCTTTGTTTCCTATGAGGATAATGTAGCAGAATAGATCATGTAGAAGTCTGTCTCACCCAAAATGTTTTTGTAAATACATGTGCAAATCTTCATATACGCCAAATATACTCTGTTGTAAAATAGCAGAAAGAGATTGTATTTCCAGAAGGTCAGAATAGGTCAGAAGGTGTTAATCAATTTTCTATAACAGCAGCTCTGAAAGTAGTGTATCTACAAATCACCGGTTTATGTTAATGCACTCGTTCTAATACATTATCGTTTCTGTAATAACAGTTAGCATTTATGGAAGGAGTCTCCAGTGTCAGCGCTTTGTGGTTTTTCTGTAACGTGAACGCTGCTGAGAAGCTTTTTTAACCAACTAATCAACAAGCTGCTATGAAGTAACTGACTATAGCTGCTATGAAGTAACGGGAGGGTGATTTTTTTTTTTTTTTTATAAACGGATAATGATCTTATAATAAAAAGCTCTAAGAGATGGTCAATTGCTGTGGTGTAAGAGGAATAAAACACATCAAAACATGCTGTTATAGGAAGATTCTGTCTTTAAACTTTAAACTTAATCACGGTTCCTGTTGTCCAATATGGCTGCCTGAAGAACGTTATAGAATTCATTTACACCTTCAGATTTGTTCATGTTTAATCAGCTCTGTGTTGAGGTTTAAGGAGGATATTTACATTGATTTTAGGTGAGAGAGATTTCTTTCACTTCTTAGCTACATTAGCTTCATAGTAAATAAATCAAACACCAGGCATGTCATGTGATTTGGTGTAAATTTGAATTTTCACTTAAGCAACTCTTTAAGATACATTAGTTTCATGATGAAGCTGATCATTCCTGTATTCCTGTAAATGTAAGTATTTAGTAGACAAATTGTGCTAATGATGGCACTATCTGTGCTTATTACCTTCTTCATGTATTTATACATTACACTAAATTGCGGTTAGAGTTCATACTGCTGTGTTTCTGTCTTTTGTTGCGTAATTATCTCTGCACTGCTTTGTGTGACTACTTAACTATGCGCACACTTGGACTGAAAACCAGCGCTGTTGCGTCACGACCCTGTGTGACTGGAGTTCAGTTTTAATATATTCCTCAAATGCACTGAATTCGGGGTGAGGTGGCGGAATCACTGGAGCAGAATTGGTGCAGAAGTTGTTTTTCAGACCTGTACATGATCTAAGAGTTGTATTTGTTACTGTCTCATTTAAACACAATCCACAGAGACTTTGTGCTGAGTAAAAATCGTCTGAGCACCGCACCATGGAGCCTGCTTTAGTGCTCCAGCAAAGAGAACTGCATCTCTATATTTATGCAAAATTGTACATTTTTCTTCAGTTTGATCATTAAATTCCCCATTTTGTAAAAATCCTTGCCCAGGAACATAAGCACAAGCTGCCTTATTTAGTGATTAGACTGAAAATCAGTAGTTCAGTAATGCTGCAGGAGGAAGCACAGGATTACACCTCTTAACCCCTTAATATAGTCAATCAGCTGAGACATTTAGTGGCTGATTTTTGATTTTTTTTTTTTTTTTTTTTTTTAAACTGAAGTGACAAGGCTAATGTAGCTAACAAGCAAGGCTGCTTTCAAGCTTGGCTTTTTTTTTTTTTTTTTTTTTTTTTACCTCTGACTGAACTAACTGCCAGTGCACATCCTATGAGAAGTGGCCTCCAATGTTTTCTTGTAATTTGTTAAATCTTTGTTTAAACTTTATTACTCATAAGAATAATAATTCTCATCTACCCTAGGCAGCAACCTAGGTTAGCTAGTTAGTTAGCTGATCCTAGCAAGATTGCATTTTCACATAAGGTGCTCTGGCCAGCACGTTTTTCTGAAAAGGTGTGAAAGAGAAGCTTATAGCTGCTTTGTCTTGCTGCATTTAGACATTGTAGCTCTAACATGCCCTTACTTTTTAGTGACATTAGCCTCAAAGTATTGGCTGATTGACTGAATTTACAGAGCAGTTATATTTTCTGAACTTTGGACCTGTTTGAGTACTGTTAGGTATTCAGGTTCTCTGTGTCTTAACAATATAATTCACATATTAAGGACAGGATCGTATCCCACAACCAGCTCTGGACCTTTATTTGTGTGCCTTGTTTGAATTGCTTAACAAAATGTACATAAACTATGCATATGTCTGCTAGGAATTACCGTATTTGTGTGTTTTGCTTTGTTGCAGTTATGCACATTGATGAACAATATAATACTTTTTTTTTTTTTAAAACAAATGTAATTATTAACACAACTTTCTTTTGAACAACTGACAAGTAAATGAATGATGTGGTTCAATTGTCACATGGTGTTGTGCTTTAAATATTTAATTATACCACAGTGTGTGTTAGTGGTGTTGATTAATTTTCTGTAACAGCAGTCCCTTCTAATTCGGTATCATTTCTACAGTAACAGCTCGCACACAGGAACTTCACATAAACTAAACCTAATAATAAACACATTTAAAGTGATGAAAAATTGTGTGTAATTGTTGATATGGTGAAGTTTTCTGTAAGGAGACGTTTATTTCACATTCCCGGAAGGAATCTCCAGTGCCAGCATCTGTTTCTAGCTGCTACGTTGTGAAGATCAACAATCCCATGTCTAACTTTACACCCGGTCAATCACTCTGGACCTTCTGTTGAACATTTAACCCGTAAGAAGATGCTATAATTTGTCTATTTTAAGCAACGTCTCTCAATTTGGCCATTTTTGGTCCAACTTTAGTTTAACATCAGCTATATACACCTACAGCAGTGGTCATTTCTACATCCTCTTAATAATACATAATTATATTAAAAACACTGGGTCTGAAGTCTAGATATCCCATAAACACTGGGAAACATTTTCACATATTACACAGATTTATCTGCTAAATATCTGGGCAAAGGACTTTGGAAGATGATGATACTATATTGGAAATACTTGAGCACCACCTTGTGCTCAAACGATTCCAGGAGATGGAGACCACAGCGCGCGCACACACACACACACACACACAGAGTGATTATTTATGTATATTTGCTTTTGTGTTTTTTCTTTTCTCTTTTTTAATTCCATTTGTGTATTGTACCAGTATTGCCAGCAGTATTGCCAAATGCACTGAAATGACAAATATATATCTATATATATAGATATATAGATATATATTTGTCATTTCAGTGCATTTGGCAATACTGCTGGCAATACTGGTAACTGCTATAATGGCAATAAATTGAATTGAATTAAATCAGATTGATTAAACCTGCCAGAGCTGAAGTCTTTTTAACCGAAACCCAAGAAATATTATAAATATATAGAAGACTAGTGATTGCTTTAGTTAAATACATATTTTTTTATAATTATATTTTTAAGTCAATTATATCCATGATATAAAATTATACATTTTGTGAAAATAAAAAAAAATAATACTAACGACCAACCATGGAGAAATTGCAAAATTGATATGTAAACAGTTTCTCAGGTATTTTGATGAGATATTTTGATTAAAAAGAAAAGGACGGATAAATCAGAAATGAATAAAAGTCATCAGGAAATAAAAGTCATACAACATTGGGAATATAAGAAAACATTCAACTATATAGAAATTACGAACCGGATATTCAAACATTTAATAAAATTTTAATTGCAGAATAAAATCACTGCCGGTTCAGAAAACGGAAGTGACGCCATTACAAGGAGACGGAAGTAGGTGAAATTTGTAGTCTGCTGGCCTGCGACGGTAGTGTACCTGGCTCTGAGAGGGGAGGAAGAAGAAACCTGGCTGGAGTGTTTATCTGAGTGGTCTGACGTGCAGTTTGTAGGGGACCTGGTTACAGGAGGTCGCTTTCAGCTCCACTGGGAGCCATTTTCACTTTTATTTCCTGTCTCTTCTGGCTGTTTCCTGATTTCGTAGCTGCTAAACTGCAGCAGTTGTGACAGTTTGCTGAGTAACGCTAAGAGTAAGTGTTGGCCTGATTACTTGGCATCTCTTTGTGACATGTTAACAACTTATTTTCTTCATTGTAACTATTTAATTTTACATTTAAAAGAATGACAAAAGATGCAGTGGATTCGCGTTATTTCGCGCATGCGCACTGAGCCGCACTGAGTTGTTCTGTACATGACTGATGATTTATTCTGGTTTATTATTTTCTCTTTTCAGATCTGAAACTCGTGTTGAGCCATGGTGAGTGATCTGGAGTTAAAAATGGTTAAAAATGGTCTCTGTCTTGCTCTGTCTGTCTTTCTCTTTCTTTCTGTGTCTCTCTCTCTTTCGGTCTGTCTCTCTCTTTCTCTCACTCTCTTTCTCTCTGTCTGTCTGTCTCTCTCTTTCTGTCTCTCTTTTTCTCTCTCTCTTTCTGTCTCTCTTTTTCTCTCTCTCTTTCTGTCTGTCTCTCTCTCACACTGTCTGTCTCTCTCTCACACTGTCTGTCTCTGTCTTGTGTCTGTCTCTCTCTCTCTCTGTCTCTCTCTCTCTTTCTGTCTCTGTCTTGCTCTGTCTGTCTGTCTCTCTTTCTGTCTGTCTCTCTCTTTCTTTCGCTCACTCTCACACTGTCTGTCTCTCTCTTTCTCTGTCTGTCTCTCTCTTTCTTTCTCTCTCTCTCTTTCTGTCTCTGTCTTGTGTCTGTCTCTCTTTCTGTGTCTCTCTTTCTGTCTCTCACTCTCGCTCTGTCTTTTTCTTTCTCTTTCTCTCGCTCTCTCTCTCTTTTTATCACTCCCCCACCTCTATCTCTCTCCTATTCTCTCTCTCTCTCTTTCTTTGACCTGTCCTCTCATATTTACTCTGTTACTCCTTCTGGCGTGTACAGCACGGTCGGGTGAAGGTAAAGTCCACCGCTCAGCAGGAAGAGGAGAAGAGGAAAGAACGAGAGAAGAAGCTGAAAGTTTACCTGACGGTTCGAGATGCCATCTTTAAGAAGGTCAGTTATGAAGCAGGGAAATTGAATTCCCACTATAATAAATCATTATAATGATAAGTCATAATAATAATAATAATAATGATAATAAGTCATAATAGTAAGTCATAATAACAATAATAATCATTATTATGTATTATTATATCTTGTTAGAAGTATATAAAAGTCATTATGTCAGTATTATGTTAGCTGTTAAATGTTTAAAACTGTTTAAAAAAAAAAAACCCACTGAAATTACTGGTATAATATTCAGCCTGAATAGCTGCAGCAGTAACATTTTTCACCCTGGTCCTTATCTTTCTCTCTCTCTCTCTCGCTCAGAGGAGTAATAGCGAGCTGGATGAGGAAGCTCTCCAGCTCACGCAGCAGCTCCTGGCTTCTAACCCGGACTTCGCCACGCTGTGGAACTACAGGAGAGAGATCCTGCTGCAGCTGGAGACTGTGAAGTGAGAGAACTACAGCTCCCAGCATGCTTCGTGTGTATTTCCTAAAAGCAGTTTTTTTAATCCCTGTTGTCTCTCTCTCTTTCTAGAGAGGAGGAGGAGATGCAGAAGCTATACGAAACCGAGCTGCTCTTCATCGAGTCGTGCCTGAAAGTGAACCCCAAGTCGTACGGGAGCTGGTATCACCGCGGCTGGGTGGCGTCCCGCCTCCTGAGACCCGACTGGCAACGAGAGCTCGGCCTGTGCGACCGCTGCCTCAGCCTGGACGACCGCAACTGTGAGAGAGAGGGATGAGGGAGGGAGGAATGGTGATGACTAGGTTTACTGAACCATTTCAGCTGGTTCAGTAAAAATGTTACTGTTGTTTATTATTATTATTATTATTATTATTATTATTATTGGTACCTGCTCCAAATTGTTCCCAATCAAAATAGCATAGCATGTAAC